>NC_057794.1:520682834-520697937 GCF_018294505.1 Triticum aestivum
GGGCTTCGGCGGTGGCGGCGGCGCGATGCCACGTGGCAGCCCCTCAGTGGCTGCGGGCGGCGGCGGCGTCTGTCCGGCGAGAAACGGACACGTCCGGCGCGCGAGGTGGATTTTTTTAGGGTTTCGGGGGGAGAGGAAGATCTGAAAACGGAGGGGTTCTTTAAATAGAGGTAGAGGGAGCTAGGAGAGTCCAAATGAGGTGTGGTTTTCGGCCACCCGATCGTGATCGAACGATCTAGATGGTGGAGCAGAGTTAGGTGGGTTTTGGGCCAAAATGGAGGGGTGTTGGGCTGCAACACACACGAGGCCTTTTCGGTCCCTCGGTTAACCGTTGGAGTATCAAACGAAGTTCAAATGATACGAAACTTGACAGGCGGTCTACCGGTAGTAAACCAAGGCCGCTTGGCAAGTCTCGGTCCAATCCGGAAATGTTTAATCCCCACACACGAAAGAAAGGTAGAAATGACCACCGGAGGAGAACGAAGCGCCGGAATGCAAAACGGACAACGGGGAAAATGCTCGAATGCATGAGACGAACACGTATGCAGATGCAATGCACATGATATGAGATGCATGACAACGACAACAACACACGGAGACAAAACCCGAACCCGAGGAAATAAATATAACTTAACGCCGGAAACGGCAAGAGTTGAAGTACAAATTGGGAAAGTTACATCGTCGCTGCCAGCAGTCGCGCGAGTGCGCTCCCCAAAAACCTGATCGCCCCTCTCCCGTACAGGATCACGAGAGGCGGGGTTCCGGAGGCCTGCTGTCCCTTCTCGCGGTGCACGCCGGAAGGAGGGATGGAGAACGCGCGGCGCGGCGAGCGAGAAGGAGGAGCGCGCGTGTAGGTCTCCTCTTCTAATGCTCATACAAGTGGTAGAAGAGTTCACCTTATAAAGAGGTGCAACTCTCTCTCAACTTTCGGGGTGGGACTAAACTTTAGCCTCACTCATTCCACTCACATGTGTGCATGAATGGGCCAAGAGAATTTCAGAATTTTAGTTGGGCTTTGGGCCAAAGGCCTACTAGCAAAATTCCAACAATTTCTAAACAATGTGTACCTGGCCGTACTAAGATTCGTGTCTATTTCTCCCTTGTATTATTCACTCGAGTGACATCAGGTAGCACCGCTAGTCGCCTAGTCCCATGACATTAACCGGCACAGCCACAGGCCATGAACGGACAATGCATGGTGGAGCAAAAGAAAAAACCATCTGAAACAAAAAAGTAAAATCAGGCATTATGTACACACATAACATCCAAGTTATGTGTCTCAAGGGAAAGCCAACAGAACAACATCAAATATTTGCAAATGAAAAACATCAGAGGATTGCACGCATGATACACAACAAGGGCTGCATATTTTTCTAAGTGTTGATCAAAGGAAAGCCAACAGAACGTGATGGCCATAATAATATGAGAGGGTCACATAAATGGTACTTACTGCATAACAAGGGATGTAGAGTTTTGTTTCTTTGGCATGACATGGGCTACAAATTTGGCACGGCATGAAACAGTTCATATGCGCACGGTACTAATTTGTCATGCACTGAAAGATATTTTGTTCGTGTTGTGTACAACAGATGGCTGCCTTTGTATATATGTTGGTAAATTTTGATATTTAAGATTCAGTTTTGCTGAGGGATTCATCATTAAAAATGTCATGGTTTGTCGGGCAGTGACAAAGACTCAACCTCACGTTCAGGTAAAAGGGCCTACTATGCCAGCGACCCATTGTGACACTAGTATTGTGGTAGAGCAACTGTCATGATAAGCTCGATTATTTTTCTTTCTTTTTTTCTGAAAAACAATACTTACGTATACGCTCGTATGTACAGATGCATCATTTTGTAGTTGGAGATGCTCAGCTCAGGCAGAGCAAATACTACTCATGATTGGTTCACACGATTGCTACCTAGGACTACTTGTATAGACCACGGCACCACGCCAACCCTTGACAGAACATGTAGTAGTTGTGCAGTTAGAGGATTGCATGCTGAGACAGTGCAGTACTGCAGCAGTGAGAAGGATGAGCTTAAACAGCAAGGCATAGAGAGACACGTAACAGCAAAAAAGAAACAACATCAAAAAAGAAGACCAGGTTCAAAGTTGCTAAGTTTTCACCTGATGAATCAGGTTTACATGTGGCGACCCAAGTTGCCACTGAGCGTTTCATCACTACGCTGGTCTCTTTTTATGTGTGGGGTGAGAGAGGCTCGAACTCTCGACCTCAGGATCACTCGCAATTGTTTCAGCTATGAGACCTACGCGCTAGCCAACTGCGCCACCACCCCAATTGTTGGATTACGAGCGGAACAAACGGCCTTGTTATATAAGCGAGAGGACAATTGCAAATCACCGATTGTTCCTTACCTTACGGCTCATGTTCTGAGGCCTCTATTTATTTCTTCCTGAATTTGCTGCCAACACTTTTTTGGAGGGCAATTTTACTGCAAAGTTGGAGGAAATTCCCATTCAGTTCAGCAAAGTGCAACGACTGCAGCAATTTAGCTCTGTCATGTACAGCTACCTACTAGCTGCCGCTTCAGTTTTCCTCTAATTGCAATTCATAGCCATAAATCAGCAACTCGGCACTCACCCATGTGTGCGTGATAGCTTCTGAGGCCTTCACGTATCAGGAAGGCAAAAAGAAAGGAGGTGGTGGTGATGTTCAGACTTCAGAGCGTGATGCCGCTTGAGGGAAAACAGACAAAAACGGGTATTTGGCGCTCCCATTTAACTGATTAAACGCTTCCGTGCTTGTAGCTGATGGAGAACTCGGCAAGGTAGTGGCCGATCACAGATCACCTCAGGAGACATGATCTCAAATCTGGCTGCCTGCACCATGATCATGCTGCGCAGATAAGATTTTTTTCTTTTTTCAGTGTTAAAAGCTGGCTTCAGGTGCCTTTTTTTCTGCACATGTTCAGAAAACAAAGAATGAGCTTCAGGTATTAATAACAAACAATTGGCACAACAGACTTAGCTCTTGTTTTACTGTTAAAGCTTCAAAATCAATCGAGCACTGGATTTCTTGACTGTTCCAAGCATCCCTTTTGTCAAAGAAAAATGCAGCCATCCATCCAAGCGCTTCATTATCTGAAGGTATCCTAGGCAAGCCTATCATGTGAAATTCCAACTTTTTAAAAGAGAGAGGAAACCGCTGCGAAAAATAAGAAAAAGAAGACCAAGTTCAGGCTTGCTCATTTCACCTGATGAATCAGGTGTACATGTGACGACCCAAGTTCTCACCGAGCGGTTCATCAATACAAGGTGTTTTTATTTTGGGGGTGTGGTTCAGGCTCGAACCCTCCTCGACGCTGCTAACCTTGAGGCCTACGCCTCACACGCTAGCCAACTGCGCCACCGCCCCAATTGTGTACAACAAGCGAAATAAATGTCCTTGTTCAGCAACAAGATCATTGCAAATCATGGACAACTCCTGTTTCTTTGTGATTATGTAAACGCTCCGTGGACACTACGAACCATTTTTTGCGAAAATCCAAGGGGCCAATCCACATTCAGTTAAGTTTCCTGATGAACAGCCAGATGAGATTTCAGATAACGATCCATACAACCACACAACACAAATATTATCTCGGGACCATACAGATCACTTATTAATCTTTCTTGATTATTATGTATATATGCTGACATACTACAACTTTTCAACACCTTGTTAGTTCATGTATCACATCGCTACGCAGGTCCAACCGAATCACGAGGGATTTTGACCTTGTCGAATCATGTATCGACAAGTACGGCACACATGCACAAGATTAGTTGGAGTTTAGAAGCAATAAGCGAGGCTGAGAGTACATGCATCACTCACAATTCAAAACAGGGAAAATGTTTGAGGTCTGGGATTTTCTTTCGGTGAATATGAACCTGGCTCCAGGGCAACCTAGGTAGAAACAAGAAGAGCAGTGACATTCTACCGACATGGCAATCCGAGCCCTTGGTTCAGCAGTACACACCCATAGATAGATACGTATGCCTCACATGTCACAGCGACAATTCGAATTTATCAGAGTGGATTCTGGAAGATGAACCCAAAGAGTGCCCAAGTGCTGCATATACTGTTGTAGTGATAATGAGATGCTCCCTCGTCTGAAGGCACTCCCATTTCTGCTCCAAGTTCCCAGACCATTAATCCATAACCCGAAGTTGGTAACCCGGTGCATAATCAGGATGTGTTAGGCAACACATCATGTGAAAATCCAACCTTTTTGTGAGCCTGAACATCAGTGCTTGGGCATGACAAAGCAAAGGAGCAAGAAACTGTAGCCGTGGAGGAGATTATTGTACCAGGCAGGACCAAAAAATATATGAAAAAAGAAGACCAAGGTTCAGACATGCTCGGTTTCACCTGACGAATCAGATGCACCATGTGGCGACCCAAGTTGCCATTGAGCGTTTCATCACTACGATGGCCTTTTATTTCTGATGTGAGGTGACAGAGGCTCAGTGCTTGGGCATGACAAAGCAAAGGAGCAAGAAACTGTAGCCGTGGAGGAGATTATTGTACCAGGCAGGACCAAAAAATATATGAAAAAAGAAGACCAAGGTTCAGACATGCTCGGTTTCACCTGACGAATCAGATGCACCATGTGGCGACCCAAGTTGCCATTGAGCGTTTCATCACTACGATGGCCTTTTATTTCTGATGTGAGGTGACAGAGGCTCGAACTCTCGACCTCAGGATTTCTCACCCGCTAGCCAACTGCGCCACCACCCGACTTATTGTGTTGGAACCGAAACAAACGGCCTTGTTAAGCAAGGAAGACCATTAAAACCATGGATGTTCTTGTTTAACGCTACGTGCGTGGCGAAAATTCAAGGATGTTTGTATCTTGCCGATTCACATCCAGTTAAGTTCCCTCAATGAACAGCCGGATGAGATTCGACACAACGATTATCTCCGGACCATACATATCACTGATGTTCTTTCTTCAACTATATGCTGACATACAACTTTTCAGCACCTGACTAAACTGAATCGGGAGGAACTCGTTCAAATGATTACGTAAATCGGTGAGGACTTGGTCTGCAGTCATATATAACATCACATCACTACGCAGGACCAACTAACTGAATCAGGATGAACTTTATGCATCGACAAGTAAAACCACGAGTGAGACTGAGAGTTGGTCGCCCACCAACCACCATCCAAAACAAGAACAAGAAAAGGTTGGGACCTGCAACTCTAATATGTTCGATGCCTGGGATTTTTCGTTCTCTGAATATGAACCTGCTACAGCGGCTCAGAGCATCATGAAGGTATGTGAGGCAACTTATCATGCGAAATCCAATCTTTTGCGAGCCTGAACAAGCAGAGGAGCAGCGAGGGAGAGAGCGCAGTAGTTAGTCTGAACCAAAAAATAAGAAAGACCAAGTTCAGACTTGCTCATTTCACCTGATTAATGAGGTGTTGATGTGACGACCCAAGTTGTCACCGAGCGTTTCATCACTACTTGGCCTTCTATTCTATGGTGGTGCACGGAGGCTCGAACTCTCGACCTCACGGTCTCTGAGACCAACGAGCCAGCTCCTTTGGTATCCTACAAGCGAAACAAATGTGGACGGCTCCTCTTTCTTGGTTCTTTTAGCAAGTGCATTGCGTTTAACACTGCCTACATGGCGAAAATTCAAGGGATGGCTGTATCTCGCCAATTCACATTCAGTTAAGCTCCCTGATGAACGGCCAAATGAGGTTTCAGACAACGATCCACACACACAACGCCATTTACTGATCATTGATTGTTCTTTCTTCATTATTATCTATCTATATATACTGACATAAGTACAACCTTTCAAACTTGCTCCACAGTCACATAGCATCACATCACTACGCAGGAGACCAAGAGTACATACATCACTCACAATTCAAACCAAGAACAAGGGGAAAAAATTGTAAGAGGCCTGGGATTTCTGTTCAACTCAATATCAACCTGCTTCAGCGAGCAGTAACATTCTACCAGCATGACAATCCGAGCCCGTGGTTCAGCCATGCACACACACAGTTTATTTAAACCAAAGATCTGTTTTATCAGCCATACCAATAGACAACAGGCCCTGTTCCCAAGGTTTACAAGTTTATGACATGACGATATTCAAGATACAGATACATAGTTACGCGACACTTTCAAAGTTTGACAGACATTACATCAAGGGTCACAGCATAAGTACTGGCAACAGAGCGGTCTACAGAATGTGCATGAATGGCCAGGCACAGATACCTCAGTAACGTTATTTGGTGGAGTAATCCTTGGGCGGCCCTTACGAGCTCCTCCATAGACGGTCTCCACGATGTCAACAAACTCTTGCTTGTCTTTCATTGCCCACTTGATCTTCTTGTTGTTTCCTGTCCCAAGATCAATCATGATGTGCTTGTTGCGGAAGAACATCCATCGACGGGTCGTACAGCTCGTACATGGTGTTTTAGTCAGGAACCTCCGTCATGTCGATGAGGTAGATCACCGCAAAGTTCTTTATAGTCTATATAAGCCACCCCTGACAGCACCTCATCCATCTAAACATGAACAAGCATATAATCAGAAACTTGTAATTTAGTCAACAACATACAACCATGCTAGATTGATGTAGAACCAAAGCCTGCTAAAAAAATAAACTGCAAGTCTGCAATCTAAGACATTTTATTCATTGCTAAAGTAATAAAACAATTGGCTGAAAGAAGAAAAACACCCATCGCTCCTCTGACTATAATGGCGAGTTCTACTTCAACTCAATCAAGCAACCAGTTGTGAACTACTAAGTTGAGACACTTATTTTGGGGCGGAGGGAGTATATGTGAAACACAGCAAAGTATAAAACTGCGTTGCAACCTAGCTCTCAGTTCAACAAAAAGAGACATCCAAAAATCATCCACTTCTACCCTACTCCAAATTGACCAATAACTAATGAGACTGAGCCTATGATAATAGAAAAGGCTGGATGCAAAATCTCTTATAAGATGTGTGGATATTACATACGGGCATTAAGAGCATTTGCTCCCGTATTAATCCTCTAAGCAGCAGCCCTGCACCAGTACACAAAAACAGCAACTGAGCTATTTGTATTAACGCTATCATCATAACCAGATCATTAACAAAGCTAACTATTTAACATAAAGATAAACAGATCATGGAAGCACTCCAATGTGCAAGAAACCATCCATGAGCAGCAATAGCAACCTCATGTAACATAACTACAGATATCCAGACTTACTAGATTGATGTAGAACCCAAGCCTGATAAAATTGAAAGGTCAACCTGCAGTCCATAACATAAACAAACAAAAGGACTTCAGAGATGGATTATTTTGCACAACTGAATGAAAAAAGAAATAGAAGCACAAGTCACTGAATTTTCTCATGATTATGTGGTGAGGTACATGATGTCAGTATACAATGGCTAGTTCTACTTCAACTTAACTAAGGAACCAGCTTGGACTACTTCAAATATGTTACAGGCAGAAAAATGAGAGCAACAATCTAGGTCATAAAAAATTAGAAGCTTTATTTCAAGAAAATCAGAGACACAGGGCCTTCCTCCACTTCTGCTACATATCCTAACTAACCACCTATTCTCTCAGGCGCCTGCAGGATGTGTAGATGGTACCTGGGGAGCAGCACAATTGCAAAGCACTAAGAGCATCTGTTTACATATAATCAATCATCCGAATACAAGTGCTGCACCGAGATTCCTAAAGACCTCTGTTCAGCAATTCACACACATAGTTCAAACCAAATATCACTTTAATCAGTAATACCAATAGACAGCAGGTCCTGTTTCAAAGGGTTACAGGTTTATGACATGTTGATATTCAAGATACAAATACATAGTTACGCGACACTTTCAAAGTTGACAGACATTACATCAAGGGTCACACAGCGCACTTCACAGAACAGAGCAGGCCACACACTGCACCTGAATAGCCAAGCACAGATACCTCAGTAACGGTATTTGGTGGAGTAATCCTTGGGAGCAATCACCAGCCCACGGCCCTTACGAGCTCCTCTGTATACAGTCTCCACAATGTCAACAAACTCTTGCTTGTCCTTCATTGCCCAGTTGATCTTGTTGTTGTTTCCTGTCCCGAGATCAATCATGATGTGCTTGTTGCGGAAGAAAAACATCACCGTTGATGGGTCGTACAGCTCGTACATGGTGTTGAAGTCAGGAACCTCCGTGATGTCGACGAGGTAGATCACCGCAAAGTTCTTTATGGTCTCAGCCACCCCTGACAGCACTTCGTCCATCTAAACATGAACAAGCAGATAGTCAGAAACTCATGATGAAGTCAACAACATACAACCATGCTAGATTGATGTAGAACCAAAGACTAATAAAAAAAAGTTAAACTGCAAGTTTGCAATCAATAATTTAGAACAATTGGCCGTCAATAAAAGAAGAAAAGCACACATCGCTTAACTTCCACTGAGTATAATGGCTAGCTCTACTTCAACAGTTCAACTCAATCAAGCAACCAGTAGTGAACTACTCCAAATATATATGTGAAACGCAACAAAATATAGAGGTGAGTTCCAACCTAGCTCTCAGTACACGTAGAAGCTTTACTTCAACAACCAAAAATCCTCCAACTTCTACCCTACTCCAAATCGACCAACTAGCTTCTGACGGTATGAGCTTATGATAATGGAAAGGCTGAATGCAAATTCACTTGTAGGATGTGTGGATAGTACATACGGAGAATTAAAAGCATTTGCTCCCATATTAATCAGCTATGTAGCAGCCCTGCACCAGTACACCAAAACAGCAGTTAAGCTATTTGTATTGACACCATCAATCATAACCAGATCATTAACAAAGCTAACATACAGACAATAGATCAAGGAAGCACTCCAAAGTGCAAGAAATCATCCAAGAGCAGCAATAGCAACCACATATAACATAACTACAGATATCCAGATTTACTAGATTGATTTAGAACCAAAACCTAACAAAATTTGAAGGTCAAACTGCAACCAACAACATAAATGAAAAAGACTCCAGAGATGGATTAGTTTGAACAACCATCAAAGAAGTTGCTGAATGAAAGAAAAGGGCAAATCACTCAATTTCCTCAGAACTTTGTGTTGAGGTACATGATGTCAGTACACAATGGCTAGTTCTACTTCCAACTTAACCAAGGAACCAGCTTGAATTACTCCAAATATGTTACAGGCAGAAAAATATATGTGAGTAACTATCTAGCTCACCAAAAATTAGAAGCCATATTTCAAGAAAAACAGTGACACGTGGACTTCCTCCACTTGTACTGCATATCCAAATTAACCGACTATCCTCTCAGGCAATGGAAAGGTGCCTGCAGGATGCGTGGATACTACCTTGGGAGCAGCACAATTGCGAGGCAGTGAGAAAATTTGTTTAACATACTATCAATCATCCAATTAGCAGTGCTGCACCGAGATTCCTAAATACCAAGGTCAGATAATTTGTATCGTAAACATATTGCCACTAGTCCTTACCAGAGCTTGCCGCTACTTGTTAACATGAGGATGAACTGCTCACAGAGACCAGCATGAAGGAGAATTTCTGCCCCATATCCCTAAAACTAAATCTAGCATGATCTAGCGCGTACGGCGAATCCTTGACCGGTTTTAACAAATCCCCGCCCGAATCCGGTGTGCGGGCGCCCCGCACCGAACGACCGGAAACAATCAAACCAAACAGTTGGATCGAGCGAGAATCAAGAAGGAGCTAGGGTTTAGTTGGGGGGGTGAGCACCGTACCTGCATGCACGTCTCGTCCCAGTCGTGGCCGAAGCGGATCATGACCAGCCGCTCCTCCTCGGCGAGGATGGCCTGGTCCACCGCCCAGCCGGAGTGCAGGTGGGGGAGCAAGTAGGACATCTCCGCCCCTCGCCAAGAGTCGAGTCGCCGCCGCCGGAGAGAATAATGTGGAGACGAACTGCCGAGGTGAATCAGCGGCGTGCGCTGGTGCTGGGCGCCTGGGCCTGGTTAAAATAGGGCGGCCTGGCGGAGGTGCCAACTAATCCGAGTCGGCCTGCTACCCGAGTCGGCCTTTTTAAGAAGGGACTGTCTATTCTACATCCGGATGAAATCTAAATATTCTTCAATCAACCAAAGAATGACAAGTGTCCATCTCAAAAAAAAAAAGAATGACAAGTGTCCTTTGTCCCATGTCCCATGTTTGCTTTTCTGTCCCGCTTTTATAAACAGACTAACGGGTCCACACTTCAACTTCAACCCGGACATGCATGGGAGCAGCTAAAAGAGAAGATCAAAGAAGCACAGCGACATAGCCAAAGCTTTTCCAAGATGATGTCACCTAAAAATTACATCGACGAAGAAGTATATTACCATAATATTACCACTGAGAAATTCAGTGTAAATCCACTAAAAACCACAATAATTTCTATCATGCCCACTAAGAATTACAATGTAAGATGCATTAAAATGACACTGTAAAATCCATTAAAATGACACTGTAAATCCACCAATGATCCAAATGGTTTGCGCTAAAAAAAACTGCTAAGATTAAACACTAAGAATTACAGTGCAAGAGGCATTAAAGATGCAACTATAAAATCCACTAAAAAGGACATTGTAAATCCACCAATAATCCAAATGATTTGTACTAGTGGTTCTATGTTACATTCTACTAAAAATGAAAACTCATCCACCAATTGAGCTAGGACTGCACACATACTGAACCTCATTTGGCATTGCCTCCCTACACAAAAAAATTAAAGAGGCCATAATAGGTAAAGAAAATAAAAGGTAAAAATAAGAAAAGAAAATGAAAATGAACTAGAGGACAAGGAAAATAAGAACATACATCGCCAAAGAAATCAGTGACAAAAGATTTGTCGCAGATGCTGAAAAACATATCATTCACATATTTGATCCTAAGATTTGGAATGTCTATATTGGAGAAAAGATTTGTCATCTGAGTTCTTGGTGTGAAGATCTCCGTATACTTCAGAGCCAAGACACCACAATTATGCCTGAAAAGTTACAAAGAACACAAAAAATTAGAAAAGAAGCCCACAAACAATCTATATAAAATTAATCAAAATCATGTCAGGCAAAAAAACATAATACCGGTTCTCTTGCTTAGGAACAGCTGGGTACAAGACATCAAACTCTTCGAAATTAATTCGTTTGTGCATCATAGGAGTGATATACTCATCCCAAAGCCCAATAAAATATGAATCTGTTTTGGAACTAAAAAATCAGGAAAGTATACCAAACTAATTTACTGTAGAAAACAAAATTAGGTGTGTTGTAGACGATAAGGAGGAGCTATCAGTACAATTAAAGTGCTAGTTACACTGAAATAACTAACACTAAATGCACTAGGCGCAAAGTGGTGAATACAGTACAATGGCACTAAGATTCACGTAGTACAACAACTAAGAATTACGGTGTAAATCCAATAATAATTACACTGTAAAATCAAATAAGATAAATTATAGTGTAAATCCATTGAGAGTTACACTGTAAAATCCACTAAGATAGTTACAGTGTAAATCCAATGGGAGTTACACTGTAAAATGCACTAAAGATAATTACAATGTAAATCCAATAAAAGTTACACTGTAAAATGCACTAATCCAGTGAGAGTTACAGTGTAAATCCAATGAAAATTACACTCTAAATTGCACTAGAGATAATTATAGTGTAAATCCAATGAGAGTTACACTGTAAAATGCACTAAAGATAATTACAGTGTAAATTCAATGACAGTTACACTGTAAAATGCACTAAAGATAATTACAGTGCAAATCCAAAGAGAGTTACACTGTAAAAATGCACTAAAAATAATTACAGTGTAAGTCCAATGAGAGTTACACTGTAAATCCACTAAGATAAAAGGAGAAAACAACTGAAATAAACTAAAAATACATGGAAAAAATGCACAAGAACAGAGAGCGCAGAATTAAAAACTATCTGTGTAGTACATGAAAGTTACACAACTACAAAATCTCACAGCAATATGCATGAAAGCTTATAGAAAAATTACCAGCTCATCACGGATATCTCTGTGCTACGTTGAGTTCTCTCCAAACGCCGAGTCAAGAAACACAAAAGCTCTATCTTTGATACACATGACAAACGAAAACCAGCGACCATCGAGACCAATAGGGAAGTACAACTGAAATTATAAAGATAGAGAGTAAAAAAATCAGTAACAAATCATGAAGAAGAAATGTTTCTTCGATTTAGAAGGATGACACTTGTTGAAAAGAAATCAACAGAAACATAGAATCAAGAATTTATCTACGTGACCATTTGGGCATAGGGATGCAAGAGAGCGATACGAACAGAATGCTCTATCATATCTAATAGCTTCGTATCTGATAAAAGAAAATAAATGAAATAATCAATGAAAAATGAAAAAAGATGAAGTACACAATCAGCAACAAACAAAAAAAATGAAAGGTACAAGAGAAAAAGAAAAATCATACTTGCACCAAACATCATGGCTGCCAATGTGATTCATTGCAAAATAATGCTTCCTTTCTTGCTGAAAGAACATGCGGTGCCCCCATGTTTGGTTTTGGTAATTGATGACAATCTTTATGGACTAATGGTTTCCTTGAGTTATATTTGAAGGTTTTGTCCATAGGCTTTTCTTGGAGTACATGTGTTGGTTTCAAGGAGAGTTTGTGTCGACCAAGGTGCTATTCAAGGAATTATCCAAAGATTGGTCATTTGAGAGTTGAGCTTATTGCAAGCATGTCTTGAAGAAGAAGATTGTGTGATCATTCATGTTTACCTTCAAGACATCATCCAAACGAAGAGAGTTGGAAAGATTCAAGGTTGATCAAGACTAAGTCAAGAGTGAATCAAGTTGATCAACTCACAAAGAGTAGAAGATGTACCGAGAGGGATCAAGTGATCCCATGGTATGGTAAGCATTGTTCATTGCACTTTGTGTACTAACCCATGGTCTATGTGAGAGTCTATGTGGGGTTAGGTACGTGTCCATGGGCTTGCGTCAAGAGGATGATATCATACAACCCATGGGAAGGATGACATCAAGTGGTGATCGTCATCAAGATTGCCGTGTGCAATTTCAAGTGGAGAATCACGAAGAGATCAAGTGCTTGAAGCTGCCATCCATTGTGGTGTCAATGGACTTGTGAAGATGTGCTGAAGAGTGGCTCACCTATAGTGGAGTATGGGGGAGCAATCATCTAGTCTTCATCGACCCAACACAATCAAGAAAGGTGGTCCATCTTGAGGAGGACAAGATCGTCTTCATCTAACTTAAGTGGATCATGTGCAAGGCAAAGGTTTGCCCTTGATAGGTTTTCTATTTTAACGGTCTCATGGTGGTAGTTGGGAGACTGGGTTATAGGATCGATAGCCGTACTATCAAGGGGGGCTCTCAAGTGAGTAGCTTGATCGTATCATTCGTCGAGAGCTCAAACCATTGCATCCTTGCATCATGTTTCTTGGTTCTTGTTTGGTTCTCTTTGTGAGTCTTAGAGCTTATGGTCATCTTGATGACAAGCTTGGTTTCATCGAAAACGGAGTTCGCATGTGTCTTCTATGATGTTTTCGGTGTTGTAGGTTTTACCGGTCTTATCCGAGGAAGGGTCCTCACCATTTTCTTATGGGCCTTTTCTAATTTTATTCTTATTGATATTTCTTTCAAGATTGTGTTATCCCTTGTCGCTAGCTTTCCAACAAACTTGGTTTCATCGAATTCGGAGTCCGTTTGCAAAAGTTCTGGCAGTTTTGGTGTTCTGAAAAGGCTGCAGCGGTACTACCGCGAATTGGAGCGGATGTAATTTTTTACTACCGCTCAGAGCAGTATTACCGCGGCTCCTACAGCGGTAGTACCGCTCCGGACCAAAAAACTCGTCCCAAGTCTTGCGGTGGTAGGCCCGGATGTATTTTTTTAGTACCGCTCGCAAGCAGTAGTACTGCTACCATTTGCGGTAGTACCGTGAGGACGAGCGGTAGTACCGCTCCGGCGGTTCTTCTGGCCTTTTGCCTCCTCGCTGTTGTTTTTCAAAGGGGTACTTCCGCCCTAGCGGTAGTACCGCTCCTTGGAGCGGTAGTACCGCTCTGTGCGGGCTGTGAGCATAACGGTTGGATTTTTCCCCACCTATAAAAGGGGGTCTTCTTCCCCAATGAACCTAATCTCTTGAGCTCGTTTTTGCCCCCATTGCTGGCCTTCTTTGAGCTTGCTAACTCTCAATCCCTCCATGGATTCTTGCTAGTTTTTGAGGGAAAAGAGAGAGGAGATCTAGATCCACATTTCCACCAATCACTTTCTCCTCTATGTGAGGGGAACCCCTTGGATCTAGATCTTGGAGTTTTTGGTGTTCTCCTTCTTGTTCTTCCTCTCATTTCCCCCCTAGCATTAGTTGCTCCGGTGGGATTTGAGAGAGAAGGACTTGGGCACTCCGTGTGCCCTTGCCATTGCATTTGGTGCATCGGTTTGAGTTCTCCACGGTGATACGTGGAAGTGAAGTTTGAGAAGCTTATTACTCTTGGGTGCTTGGGCACCCTAGAGC
This sequence comes from Triticum aestivum, assembly GCF_018294505.1. Taxonomy (NCBI): domain Eukaryota; kingdom Viridiplantae; phylum Streptophyta; class Magnoliopsida; order Poales; family Poaceae; genus Triticum; species Triticum aestivum. Next base: position 520,697,361 of record NC_057794.1, read on the forward strand.
TTGTTCCTCTTGGGTGCCTTGGCGCCCTAGACGGTTGGTGTTGTTCGGAGCTCAATCATTGTGGTGTAAAGCTCCGGGCAAGCGTCAGGGTCTCCAATTAGGTTGTGGAGATCGCCTCGAGCAATTTGACGGGTACCGGTGACCGCCCCCAAGGGTTGCCAAAGTGTACGGGTTCGGTGACCGCCCCCAAGGGTTGCCATTTGTACGGATTCGGTGACCGCCCTCAAGGGTCCCTTAGTGGAATCACGACATCTTGCATTGTGCGAGGGCGTGAGGAGATTACGGTGGCCCTAGTGGCTTCTTGGGGAGCATTGTGCCTCCACACCACTCCAAACGGAGATTAGCATCTGCAAGGATGTGAACTTCGGGATACATCATCGTCTCCACGTGCCTCGGTTATCTCTTACCTGAGCTCTTTACTTATGCACTTTACTTTGTGATAGCCATATTGTTTCTTGTCATATATCTTGCTATCACATAGTTGCTTATCTTGCTTATCATAAGTTGTTGGTGCACATAGGTGAGCCTAGTTGTTTTAGGTTTTGTGCTTGACAAATTAACCGCTAGGTTTATTCCG
>NC_057794.1:520698251-520711392 GCF_018294505.1 Triticum aestivum
TTCACTTGCAAAGTGACAGGAAAACAATTCAACTGTTGAACATAAGGATCTGAATTGAACCTTGCTGCTGTGCAACAAAAGAATTAGATTCCTTTCTAAAGCACTAACAATTACAGTGTAAATACATTTAGAAAATACACTGTAAATCAATTAAAGAATTACATTACAAGAGCACTAAGAATTACAATGAAGATTCACTAAAAATTACAATGTAAAACCACTAAAAACATTGTAAATCCACTGAGAAGTACAGTGAGAAAATACACTGTAAATCCAAGTAGAATTACAGTACAAATCCACTAAGGATCCACTAAGAATAACACTGTAATTACACTGTAAAAAAACCACTAAAATACACTAAGAATTACACTGTAAATCCAATTAGGATTACAGTGTAAAATCCACTAAGAAAAGGTAATTCCTAAAAATTCTGAATTAGATTTCATGAATGTACATGCACATATTGAATGGATTTTCCTGAAAATATATACCAAAATGGTTTGGCATTAGATTAACTGAATGGAATTGCACGGAGGAGCATACACATTTACAAAACTACTTCGCTGTAAGTAACACTAAAAAATACTGGAAATAGCAGTACAAATCATTGCAAGTTACACGGCAAATATTACTATAAGTTACACTAAAATACTGGAAAATTTAGAGAAAATCACGGTAAGTTGCACATTACTGAAATTGCAATGAAAATACATTGAAATTACAGTGTAATTATACACTTTAGTTGCTCAAGGTGGTGGTCGTGATTATTAGTAATACCATGGCAGTGGCAGTGCTAGTTCATTCACCAGAAATATGCTAGAAACAATAAAGAATGAGTAGAGCAGAAGGTAGGTGATAGACTAAAGGGAATCACAACCCAATCCCAATCCCAATGTGCAGCAGACTAGATTAGATTGGAGAAGGAATAGAGGGAAAACAGTAGACTAGTTTGGTTGCTAGGTAGATGATGTTGAGCGAGGAAACAAGTCGTTCAAGCAAAGCAAAGGGATCTGAACTGAAACAAAGAGCATCACATCCGATAGGGACATCGACAGGGTCATTGACATGGACAGGGATCTGAACTGAAACAAACAGCACGTTCAAGTGCATGACACCTAGCCGAATTCAACCACACAGTCTAGACAGTCCCGAACCACTTTAACTTAACTGGAAAAAAAATCAGTTCACGAACGAGAATGACACATTAAACTAGAAATTTGTCCACCAAAAAACATCAACATGAGACTCAATTGACCAGGTGACTCGGCATTTGCATTCAAAATAACGAAGGGTTGTACGTCTACAAAAGCTAGCAGAGGATAAAAGGGGGCATACAAACTTATAGTCCAGAGTTAATTCACAATACAATTCAGACTGTAGTTACACTGATACTCAGTGTAATAGGTGCTGGAAAAAGAGTGGGAAATTTAGAGTAGATCACTAAAACTTAAACATTACTGAAGTTACAAAGCCAGAGAAAAAAGCACTCGAAAGTTACAGAGTAGATCACTGAAACTTACACATTACAGAAGTTACAAAGCCAGACACAAAAGCACTCGAAAATTACAGAGTAGATCACTGAAACTTACACATTACTGAATTTACAAAGCCAGACACAAAAGCACTCAAAAATTACAGAGTAAGATGGACTAATAAAACCTGAAACTACAGTCCAAAATCACTGACGCTTAACTGATAAAATTCAGTCCCGATCACTCCAAATCTGCTCAAAGTTATAATCCAACTCACTGACAAAAACAACCGGCATCATACACATATACAGTAAACATCTAGGAGCTAGATTCAACATTTACATCCACACATCTAGGGGCTGTGCACATATAGGGGCACATGAACAACTACAGAGACATTCGGGAGCAGAAATCAAAAATAGACATGAGGGAACCACCCCTACAACTACATCAAACCAGGCGTTGTTGCATCTACATCTACTAGATGTTGCTCCATCTGCAGCAAAATCGGACATCTAGGAACCACCACAAACAACCTAAAAGAGTTGGGATCCACCACTACACATGGGAACAAACACACCACTAAGCCAGATCTAGCAAAGTCCTACAGAAATTGCAGCGAAATGAAGACATGGGGAAAGGATACTGGCAAACCAACCTCGTTGCGTGAAGAAGGGAGGCACAGGGGTCGAAACACCACAGCAAAAGGAGGGGCGGGACGAAATCAACAGAAGCAGATAAGACACCGCTGCCGAATCACCATGCATCGACCTCTCCTCTGCCTCAACACACTTCAAGGAGAAGCAACAGGGGATGGGGGAGGGGGAGGGGGAGGGGGACCGGGCGCCTAACCACTGGCTCGCTCTCCAGAGATCAGCGACAAAGCTAACCTACCAAAATCGCCATGGCTCTCTCCTCTCTGCCTCCAAGATCTTGCCGCTCCAAATGGGAAAGGAAAACAGACAAAGTCAGCGGAGAAGATAAAAGGAAATTCGAAAATAAAAGAAAAAACCGGCTAGTACACGGACCCGCCAGGATTAACGGGTCTCCAAGGAGAAGATTACGGGCCCGGTAACGAACAAAACAACCCCGAGTCTGGAAAAGAAAAGGAAAAACGTGAATCTTGACACCAAAATCCGACGGGTAGAAAAACGGATGAAAGCGAATTATTTTCATACGGATGAAAATTAGCAATCCCGTTAAAGAAAGTCACTGCTGGCCTGCTACCCGAGTCGGCCTTGAGGGGTCCTGTTTAGTTGGATCGGGAGTCGGACGTGGAGTTTTTCCCTTACGTGTTCGCCGGCAGAAATTGAAAAAGGATCCACCGCCTTATTGACCATTGGATGGACACATTAATGACCGTCCGATCTATTAATTTAAACAACCATCCTTTGTGACAACAAGAGTGGTGTTTCCGCAACAGCCTACTTGTTGCAATCACCGAACATGTTTTTTTTATTTTTGCAACAAAGATCTTATTGCAAGAATTTTTCGCAACAAAGATCTTGTTGCAGAAATTTTAAAGATCAACTATGCCTGTCTTTTTTTGATTTTCTGCAACAGAGATCTTGCTTAAGATTTTTCTCGCAACAAAGGTCTTGTTGCAAAATTTTAAAGATCACGCGACACGAGCATGTACTTTTTTATTTTTTGAAACAGAGGTCTTGTTGTAATTTTTTGTAACAAAGGTCTTGTTGCAAAAATTTAAAGAATTGATTGGCGTGCTACGTGTCGGCCGGGGGATCCTTTTTAAAGATCCGCCGCCTCGCGAGCCGTCAAATCTGGTGTAATCCTGAGTCAAGGGTCGCTCTTCACTTTTCCCATTTTTGCAACATATGTTTTGTTGCAGAACTTTTTGCAATAGGCGTCATGTTGCAGAAAACATTGTAACAAAGGTTGTGTTGTAGATTTTTCTTACAATAAGGATAATGTTGCAGAATTTTATTTTGCAACAAAGATTATGTTGCAGATTTTTTTTTGTCTGCATCGTCGCACCGTCGTGTTGCCACTGCAACATTCCCATGTTTCAGAAACATTGAGGTTGCTGCAAAATCATAAGACATACAATGGGTGAGACTAATCGACATGTGGTTCGCTCTCGAGGCCGTGTTGCCACTACAACATTCCTCATGTTTCAGAAACATGGAGGATGTTGCAGAATCCTAATACATATGGTGGGTGGGACTAATCCACACGTAGTTGGCTTCTAAGGACGGCAGATCGCGAGGCGTGGAATCTGTTGGAACATGTGGTCTGTCAGATCAAAAGTGATCCAACGGCTCCACGCACGGCGGACGCGAGAGCGTGATCCGTCGGCTGAAAGGTAACATTTCCCTTTTCCCTTTTCCGAGAAAACTTCTATTTTCCTAAAAAAAGAGACAACTTCTATTTATCAACGGTTAAGATGATTCTCAAAAAATAAATCAACGGTTAAGATAAGATAGTGCAAAGAAAGTCATAAGTAAAAAGTTACATCCAAATCCGTCCTTAGCTCGAGATCACACTGAGGGACTGCGCCACGGTGACATGCACGTGGCATGCGCTACGGTGACATGCACGGTGACATGCGGTCCAAATTCAAATTTAAACATTGCGAAAAAATCTGAAAAAAATCATGCATGTTCACAACACATATTAAGATAACCCCTAAAAATTTCAGATCAAAATTCGAAACATACATCCGAGAAATAAAAAAGAAAAACTCAGATGTGAATAGTCTACAGAGAACCATTCGGGAACTATTCATGACAGATTTCTCTTTTTTGTTTCTCGATGTATGTTTCGGATTTTGATCTGAAATTTTTAGGGGTTATCTTAGTATGTGCTGTGAACATGCATGATTTTTTTCAGATTTTTTCGCAATGCTTAAATTTAAATTTGGGCCGCATGTCACCGTGCATGTCACCGTAGCGCATGTCACCTGATCCCAGTCCCACTGAGCTCTGGAATCCAAAAGTAAATCTAAAAAAATGTATGTTTCACATGCTTCAAAAAGACTGTTTTTCAAACATGTGAAATAAACATTAATATTTGTTGCAAAAAAACAGAATGCACATACATCATTATTTGTTGACAAAAAATACATCATTTTTTTTTTGGATTTTACTCTTCATCCAAGCTCACGTGAGGTCCGGCTAAAAAGAGGACTTTCAAGTGCAATGCAATCCTTAGGATTTGAATCATACAAATTGAACAACATAGGTAGGAACCTTACGGGGGAGTCCTTAGAAATTCAATCCTACAAATCAAATGATGTACGATAGGAATTTTTTCTAGGTAAGCAAAAATCTGCTAAAAATCATATGAATATCCTTGAATCAAAGGGGCAGTGGCGGATGCACAACTAGGGGGGCGTGCGCCCCCTCCCAACAGTGAAAAATATTTTGAGGGAGGGCTTAGATGAGATTCATTTAGCATTGTGCACTCCCTAGCAGTTTCTACCTCGCTTCGCCAGTGCAAATAAGCCCTTAGACGTGATGGTTGAGAAGTGCAGGTCATACACCGTTCAATGCATCAGGTGACAATCGTGTGCTTAGACGTTGCAGCACATCACAATATCGTTCGATATGTCTGGTGCAAATCACATGCTTGGACATATTGATAATTGTAACACCCTGGATGCAGCGACGCTAGAAGAAGTGCCGAGACCATGCCAAGGCTAAGCGTGCAGCAGCAAAACAATAAGAAAAGGAGAGCAGACTGAAGGTGCTAATTGATGAAACTGGAGAAAGTGCAGGCAAGACTTGTGCGGGACAGGTCACTGGATCCAAAGAGAAAGAACAAGATGATGCGCCCCACAAGTCAAGGAGACCACCAGCCTCATCCAAGCGATACGCCTCGCGAGGAATGGATCACATACTGACAGTGGGCCATTGTTGTAACTTGTTAGTGTGTGCAAGCTGTAACATAAATGCCTTCGATTCGTCTATTTTCGGCATCCGGTTGGATCACGAAACTGAACCGACGGACCGTGACAAGGGAGGCTCCTCCTCCTCCTCCTCCTCCTCTCTCTCTCTCTCTCTCATCCCTCCTCCCTCTGTTAGTTGTTCATGTTGGGGAATGTAGCAATAATTCAAAATTTTCTACGTATCACCAAGATCAATCTATGGAGTCATCTACCAACGAGGGAGGAGTGGATCTACATACCCTTGTAGATCGCGCGCGGAAGCGTTCAAGAGAACGGGGTTGATGGAGTCGTACTCGTCGTGATCCAAATCACCGATGATCCTAGCGCCGAACGGACGGCACCTCCGCGTTCAACACACGTGCGGAGCAGCGACGTCTCCTCCTTCTTGATCCAGCAAGGGGGAAGGAGAGGTTGATGGAGATCCAGCAGCACGACGGCGTGGTGGTGGAAGTAGCGGGATTCCAACAGGGCTTCGCCAAGCGCTGCGGGAGGAGGGAGATGTGTCATGGGAGGGAGAGGGAGGCGCCAGGGCTTAGGTATGGTTGCCCTCCCTTCCCCCCACTATATATAGGGCCAAGGGAGAGGGGGAGGGCGCAGCCTTGCCCCTTCCTCCAAGGAAGGGTGCGGCCAAGGGGGGAGGAGTCCATCCTCCCCAAGGCACCTCGGAGGTGTCTTCCCCCTTTAGGACTCTTCCTTTCCTTATCTCTTGGCGCATGGGCCTCTTGGGGCTGGTGCCCTTGGCCCATACAGGCCAAGGCGCATACCCCTACAGCCCATGTGGCTTCCCGGGGTAGGTGGCCCCACCCGGTGGACCCCCGGGACCCTTCCGGTGGTCCCGGTACAATACCGGTGACCCCGAAACTTGTCCCGATGGCCGAAATAGCACTTCCTATATATAATTATTTACCCTCGGACCATTCCGGAACTCCTCGTGACGTCCGGAATCTCATCCGGGACTCCGAACAACTTTCGGGTTACCGCATACTAATATCTCTATAACCCTAGCGTCACCAAACCTTAAGTGTGTAGACCCTACGGGTTCGGGAACCATGCAGACATGACCGAGACGTTCTCCGGTCAATAACCAACAGCGGGATCTGGATACCCATGTTGGCTCCCACATGTTCCACGATGATCTCATCGGATGAACCACGATGTCAAGGACTTAATCAATCCCGTATACAATTCCCTTTGTCTAGCGGTACGATACTTGCCCGAGATTCGATCGTCGGTATCCCGATACCTTGTTCAATCTCGTTACCGGCAAGTCTCTTTACTCGTTTCGTAACACATCATCCCGTGATCAACTCCTTGATCATATTGTGCACATTATGATGATGTCCTACCGAGTGGGCCCAGAGATACCTCTCCGTTTACACGTAGTGACAAATCCCAGTCTCGATTCGTGCCAACCCAACAGACACTTTCGGAGATACCTGTAGTGTACCTTTATAGCCACCCAGTTACGTTGTGACGTTTGGCACACCCAAAGCACTCCTACGGTATCCGGGAGTTGCACAATATCATGGTCTAAGGAAATGATACTTGACATTAGAAAAGCTTTAGCATACGAACTACATGATCTTGTGCTAGGCTTAGGATTGGGTCTTGTTCATCACATCATTCTCCTAATGATGTGATCCCGTTATCAACGACATCCAATGTCCATGGTCAGGAAACCGTGACCATCTATTGATCAACGAGCTAGTCAACTAGAGGCTTACTAGGGACATAGTGTTGTCTATGTATCCACACATGTATCTGAGTTTCCTATCAATACAATTCTAGCATGGATAATAAACGATTATCATGAACAAGGAAATATAATAATAACTAATTTATTATTGCCTCTAGGGCATATTTCTAACAGTTCATGTGATTCATCGGAATTGTTCCTAGTGATTGAGAGAATTGTTCCCTGTAATTGAGAGAAGTGCTTCTGCGGATCTAAGCAATAATAATCTGGAAGCGGCGATGGAGGACATGCATGTGTAGACCAGAACCAGATGGAAATTTTAGTTGAAAAAGAACCAGATGGAATTTTTAGTCTCCATGTTTCGTTAACCTTCTTGCCATTGGATCCGGCTTGCCTGCTCCCTTCCCATGCTCCCATTCGTGCTCCCACTTAATCCTACGGTTGTCTTTTTCCCTTTTTTCTTTCTAATCTAATCATTTCCCCCCCTGATTTTAAGGGGGTGGGCCCGGGCCTTATTTTATTCCAATCAAAATAAGCCACGTAGACAGGAGCACGGATGGGCACATGACGGGGGAGCAGGCAAGTCTCGTCCCTTGCCATTTGGCACCTTGAGATGCTACATCATTTTGTCCCGGTCATTCGCCCTCACTTACGTCAATCAAATGTAGACTCGGGCCCCGCCGGTCATTCTCATGGGAAGGACAGATTGTGAGAGTGGAAAATACAATGGGCAAATGATAAAACTTTCCCACAAATAAACTGCATCTTCTGAATGTTGGGTGATTTTAATATTCATGCTTCTCGTCTCATAGTCTTAAACTCTTACGCCCTCTCTAAACTAATATAAGATAATTTAGATCACTATACATTTAGATCACTAGAGTAGTGATCTAAACACTTTTATATTAGTAGTGGTCTATACACTATTATACTAATTTACAGAGTAGTTTTGTACGGGACTCTTCAGGCCTTGCTCTTTGCTTCACTTTGATTGAAGAACATAGGGGATACTGCCTGAAGAAGTCTTTTATGGACTAAAGCAATCAAATGTTGTTTTGGGTTAAAGAAAATGAGAGGACAATTGTATTCGTGCAAAGTTATAGAATGGGAAATTCATTTCCTAATCCTGTGCATGTGGATGACATCCTACTTGCTAGTGGTGATGTCAACCTACTGCGGGAGGAGAAAAGAAGTTCTTATCCTCAAAGTTCAAAAGAATGTCCTCGGTAGAGTGTCTCTCGTTATAAGTATCGAGATTCACAAAGAAAAGAATAAAATGGGGTATTAGGGATGTTGAATGGACATGCTAAGAAAGGTCTCTAAAGTATGCATGCGAGAAACCTACGCATGTTCTTATAGTCAAGGGTAATGGAACAGGAAACTATGGTGTTCCAAGAGTTGATGAGAAAAGATTCAAAACGGATATGGTACCATATGCTTCAGTTGTTGGAAGCTCATATATTACCCTGACATAGTTCACGTATCCAGATTGTTTTGGCAATGTCCAGTCCATGTATAGATCACTGAAATGGAGTTAAAGATATCAGCTTCATGCTGAAAGAAATAAGTGTTCTCAAAAGATTGTGAGTACAAAGACAAGACTTGTGAAATGTATAGCGAAATCCACAATTGTCGCTAACTTTCATACTTGGAGATTTTTGTGTGGAAAAGCTCCAAAGAATGAAACAATTATCATCAATATGATGCAAAGCCATGTTATAGCTTGATATGAGGCTGAGGGACAGGCAAAATGGTTATGAAGACCTGTACCCGAAGTTGATAATGGTTGACAACAGCGATAACCATTTTAAGTTTTTCTCTCCTATGACAACGAGTCAAGTGTTGATGCCAAACACACTGACACAGAGTTATGCGTTGTAAAGGAGAAAGTCCGGAATTATGAAGAAATGCTTGAAGCATAAAAGCAATAGACAAGTATTTGCAGATCTGCTTATTAAAGGCTTACCGCCCAGTGTGTTCGGAGAACACACAGTCGACATGGGTTTTATGGTATAGTCTAAAATTTCCGGACAATAAAAGGGCCCAAGGTTAACGAATTTGTTTCAAAACAGAGAGGTACGTTGTGGCTGTCTGATTCTATCGGCAATTGAGCTGTGACGATGAAACATGTTCTATGTATTGATCTGTTATGAAACGAGTAAAGTAAAAGTATAAGATCAAAAGTAAAAGTTGAGATCAAGGGGGAGAATGTTAGGGTGATCTCCACCGTGTGGGCCCAACGGCCCACCGGACCCTTAGATCCGAGCCCTGATCAGGGGTGATCAACCCACTGCGGGTGACGGGCCCCTGTCACCTGCACTATATAAAGAGGTGGGGGCCGGCGGCTCGCATCACGAGGTTCGTCGCAACGTCGTACTCCCACCACATCCCCTACCGATTTAGGTTAGTGCAGTGCTGATGGGAAGCACCGCCACCACTACTCTCTGCCATCACTGACACCATGACCGGCACCAGGAGCTCTTCGAGCCACAAGGACAAGGTAGGTTCACCGGATTAATCTACCCTACCCGATCCCACAGATCTAACAGGCCTCCCATACCGTTAAATATGTACTCCCTCCGTTTACAAATATAATATTGACACGAAAAAAAACGAATACTTTTGTAGCTCATCATTTATTGGCAAGTATAGAAAAATAGATTTGCCAACTACTTGTTTCATGGCTTTAATTTAAGCTCCATGCAAAGTCGTAGGCAACACCTAGGATAAAAACACGTCTGAGTCACATGCAGGGAAACTTGCACACGTGTGGTTCTTGACACTGTTATGAGAGAATTATAGAAATTATGGGAATCCAGGGAAGAAAATATGGCGGGCGACAAATTTCTTATGATTGTGAACTGGATAAATATCCTTGGAAGCTAATCCTCTGGAAAGTGCGGTAGTAGCATCCAAATGTACAAATGTTGTGGCAGGGTCGGTCAAACCGAGAGAGGGAATGTGATGAATGCGGTTTTGAATAAGATAACCTTTGCATTTTAGATTTGGGTCTTTGTTGCATTTCAAACTAATGAAGAAGTCAAATAAGAGGTATTCAACTTTTTATGATTCTAGCATAGAGCTATTTTGCCGCTCAGGGTTTTATTTGAAATCCAAATTGAAATGCCTCAACTTGACAAATTGGCGGGCTCTGGCAGGGTTCTAGGTAATGACCCAAACCGATACCAATAGGGATGAGGGAAGGCTTACTTATTAGTTTCATAATTTCCCTAAAAATAATAGTTTCATAATTGATTATATTCCCCAATTCATAACTACAAAAGTAAGAGGTCAGAAATCTTGGTATCCAAAGGTCCCTAAAGGGTATTCACTGTTTGCTCCTTCTGGATATTTCATAATGGACTACATATAGGCTGAAATGAGTGAAAAACACACTAAAACATGTCTATATACATCCGATTCAGAAAAAAGTACCAGCAAAAAAAAAGAACATATTATATTTGTGAACAGAGTGAGTACTCGGTTTGCAAGGAGCTGGCACACACCAGTGCAAGTGCAACAAATTTTTCAGTTTAGGCACGTAATGGCAACTCTAAGGAACTCCAGCAGACATGCCAAAACACACTGTTTCAGAAACAATCAGGACACCACTATATATAGCACTATAAATCATAGACGAAGCAGCAGATGCAACATCTGCCGGATTTCCATACAGGCACACAACTATCTGTCTAAGCAAGTGATACAAACAAAAATATTCGACACGCGCCAAAGTGCCCAGAGAAATTGAATATCAGGTGTAAGCAATCATAAAACTGACGAGCGCGAAACTTTGAAGGATCAACATCGCCCTAAGCTCTGGAGGCCTCAGAACTAACTCTTCCTGTGTAAAACTCTGGCACGGAACAGAATGGACTGACGAGAATCAGACTAGGATGCAGCAGATACAAGCTGGGCCTTTTTCTGTCTGACAAAATTTTGGACAAATATCTCCCCCGCACGGTAGGAGGACCGGACCTGAAAAAAGTCCAACAATACAAAAGTGAGTTCCTGTAGTTTGCTAACAGCAGCAACCACAAAACTGCAACTAACAAGATGAGTGAGAATTGGTAAAACGTTTGTCTTCTAAAATAAACATTGGCATTCCTTGTCTCAAATATTATTATCTAAAAACATAACCAGCTATATGCAATGCTTACCAGAGGTCCACTAGCAACATATACAAATCCTAAAGATTCTCCATACTCCTTCCAGAAATCAAACTTCTCAGGAGTCACATACTCTCTGACTCTCAAATGTCTTTCTGTTGGCTGTATGATCAAGGAGATTTGGGTGTTACAGCATTTACAAAGGCAGCAGGGTAGTATAAACTATAAACAATACACTGTAAAGTCGATAAACATTCTCCTCAAAGAACTGGGCTAAACATCAAACCTGTAAGTATTGTCCCAAGGTCAGAATGTCAACGTCGATGGCCCTCAAGTCAGCCATGGTTTGCTTTATCTCCTCGTCTGTCTCACCCAGACCAAGCATGATCGAGGACTTTGTTACCATGCCCTTTTTGCAAGCCTTTGCTTGCTTCAGAACCCCTAAGCTCTGATCATATCTGTAGAGATAACGGATTGGAAATAAGGTAGCAGTTGCATCGCCAGATGCAAATATGATGACATTAATGATTTCCCTTCTGTAATTGCTTCTAAAATTATCAGTGAAGATGCAGGTTTTGAAATTACAGATGTCATGTTACCAAATCATTAGAGTACTGTGAATGAGTGTGATGGAGTCAGAGGAGGGTATTGATGATATAGTGCTTGAGGGGGCTCCCCTAGTTAGTATGCACAATGGTGGGAGCACAATAGACTGAGCAACGTACAAAAGAAGTCGGATAATCTTATTACCCTGCTCGGGGATCTCTAACTATTCTCTGCATACTCCTCACAGTTTCGATGTTGTGCGCATACACATCTAGACCAGAGTTTGCCAGAGACGCAACTGCCTCCAGGTCGCCTCGAAAATCTGAAGTTAGACACTCCACCAATATCGTAGGCTTCAACTCCTGAACAGAAGACCCAGAACTATCACATGGTAGATTCACCAACTTAATCAGCAAGCTAAGGCGCCAGAGACAAACCTTGAGAGCCCTGACTGTTTCGGCGAAATGGCCACTTCCACCATCCGGGATGTCGTCTCTGTCGACGCTTGTCAGCACGACATAGTCCACTCTGCAAAGAAACACCGTTTATTATCAGATACTAATTTGTAACATCTTAACATGCCGATAATTGTCAGTGATTGTACCCCCAACTCGCAATCGCGATGGCCGTTTTCAGAGGCTCGAGGGCGTCAGGCGGCGGGGGCTTGTTACTGGTCTTGACGGCGCAGAACCGACAGCCCCGGGTGCAGGTGTCGCCGAGGAGCATGATGGTCGCGGTGGCGATGCCGTCCCCTTCCCCGCCGGCGCCACCGCCTCCGTTCCAGCACTGCAGCAGCAGCAGGCAAACCATCACCAAATCGCTGAAAGCATTCGCCCGAGCCACGAACACGGCGGCTCCGTGGCAAGAGGTTCGATGGGCTCCACCTACCTCCCCGATGTTGGGGCACTGGGCCTCGACGCAGACGGTGTTGAGCTTGAGCTCGCCGAGCGACTCCCTGAGCCGGGCGTACTTGTCCCCCTGCGCCGCCCGCTGCCGCAGCCACGCCGGCTTCTTCGCCTCCGGGTCCCTCCCCGTGAACGGCGTCGGCGGGGCCCATCCCGACGCCGCCGACGACGACGACGCGGGCTCGCCGTGGCATCTCACCGCCGGCAGCGCCTGCCTGGGCCGAGCGAGGAACCTCGCGCCCGCGGAGCCCCGCGCCGAGGGGGGCGGGGGCGGGGGCGGAGGCCGGGCGAGCGAGCTCTGCATTGTGGCGCGCGGAGGGATCGAGGCGGGTTGAATTGAACCCTAGGGCGCCATCGCTGCCGCTGTGTAGCGCGGCGCGGGGGCGATGGTTCCGAAGCTGGGGGGAGAGGGCTTCTGGCTGTGACGGATTTGCCCCTGAGATCTGGTGGACTGCACAGGGTGGTGGGGAGGGCAGGATGGGTATCTCGCGGGAAGACGGCGATCG